>NC_140711.1:0-27500 GCF_050655825.1 Lonchura striata
ACCCTAACCCTAACCCTAACCCTAACCCTAACCCTAACCCTAACCCTAACCCTAACCCTAACCCTAACCCTAACCCTAACCCTAACCCTAACCCTAACCCTAACCCTAACCCTAACCCTAACCCTAACCCTAACCCTAACCCTAACCCTAACCCTAACCCTAACCCTAACCCTAACCCTAACCCTAACCCTAACCCTAACCCTAACCCTAACCCTAACCCTAACCCTAACCCTAACCCTAACCCTAACCCTAACCCTAACCCTAACCCTAACCCTAACCCTAACCCTAACCCTAACCCTAACCCTAACCCTAACCCTAACCCTAACCCTAACCCTAACCCTAACCCTAACCCTAACCCTAACCCTAACCCTAACCCTAACCCTAACCCTAACCCTAACCCTAACCCTAACCCTAACCCTAACCCTAACCCTAACCCTAACCCTAACCCTAACCCTAACCCTAACCCTAACCCTAACCCTAACCCTAACCCTAACCCTAACCCTAACCCTAACCCTAACCCTAACCCTAACCCTAACCCTAACCCTAACCCTAACCCTAACCCTAACCCTAACCCTAACCCTAACCCTAACCCTAACCCTAACCCTAACCCTAACCCTAACCCTAACCCTAACCCTAACCCTAACCCTAACCCTAACCCTAACCCTAACCCTAACCCTAACCCTAACCCTAACCCTAACCCTAACCCTAACCCTAACCCTAACCCTAACCCTAACCCTAACCCTAACCCTAACCCTAACCCTAACCCTAACCCTAACCCTAACCCTAACCCTAACCCTAACCCTAACCCTAACCCTAACCCTAACCCTAACCCTAACCCTAACCCTAACCCTAACCCTAACCCTAACCCTAACCCTAACCCTAACCCTAACCCTAACCCTAACCCTAACCCTAACCCTAACCCTAACCCTAACCCTAACCCTAACCCTAACCCTAACCCTAACCCTAACCCTAACCCTAACCCTAACCCTAACCCTAACCCTAACCCTAACCCTAACCCTAACCCTAACCCTAACCCTAACCCTAACCCTAACCCTAACCCTAACCCTAACCCTAACCCTAACCCTAACCCTAACCCTAACCCTAACCCTAACCCTAACCCTAACCCTAACCCTAACCCTAACCCTAACCCTAACCCTAACCCTAACCCTAACCCTAACCCTAACCCTAACCCTAACCCTAACCCTAACCCTAACCCTAACCCTAACCCTAACCCTAACCCTAACCCTAACCCTAACCCTAACCCTAACCCTAACCCTAACCCTAACCCTAACCCTAACCCTAACCCTAACCCTAACCCTAACCCTAACCCTAACCCTAACCCTAACCCTAACCCTAACCCTAACCCTAACCCTAACCCTAACCCTAACCCTAACCCTAACCCTAACCCTAACCCTAACCCTAACCCTAACCCTAACCCTAACCCTAACCCTAACCCTAACCCTAACCCTAACCCTAACCCTAACCCTAACCCTAACCCTAACCCTAACCCTAACCCTAACCCTAACCCTAACCCTAACCCTAACCCTAACCCTAACCCTAACCCTAACCCTAACCCTAACCCTAACCCTAACCCTAACCCTAACCCTAACCCTAACCCTAACCCTAACCCTAACCCTAACCCTAACCCTAACCCTAACCCTAACCCTAACCCTAACCCTAACCCTAACCCTAACCCTAACCCTAACCCTAACCCTAACCCTAACCCTAACCCTAACCCTAACCCTAACCCTAACCCTAACCCTAACCCTAACCCTAACCCTAACCCTAACCCTAACCCTAACCCTAACCCTAACCCTAACCCTAACCCTAACCCTAACCCTAACCCTAACCCTAACCCTAACCCTAACCCTAACCCTAACCCTAACCCTAACCCTAACCCTAACCCTAACCCTAACCCTAACCCTAACCCTAACCCTAACCCTAACCCTAACCCTAACCCTAACCCTAACCCTAACCCTAACCCTAACCCTAACCCTAACCCTAACCCTAACCCTAACCCTAACCCTAACCCTAACCCTAACCCTAACCCTAACCCTAACCCTAACCCTAACCCTAACCCTAACCCTAACCCTAACCCTAACCCTAACCCTAACCCTAACCCTAACCCTAACCCTAACCCTAACCCTAACCCTAACCCTAACCCTAACCCTAACCCTAACCCTAACCCTAACCCTAACCCTAACCCTAACCCTAACCCTAACCCTAACCCTAACCCTAACCCTAACCCTAACCCTAACCCTAACCCTAACCCTAACCCTAACCCTAACCCTAACCCTAACCCTAACCCTAACCCTAACCCTAACCCTAACCCTAACCCTAACCCTAACCCTAACCCTAACCCTAACCCTAACCCTAACCCTAACCCTAACCCTAACCCTAACCCTAACCCTAACCCTAACCCTAACCCTAACCCTAACCCTAACCCTAACCCTAACCCTAACCCTAACCCTAACCCTAACCCTAACCCTAACCCTAACCCTAACCCTAACCCTAACCCTAACCCTAACCCTAACCCTAACCCTAACCCTAACCCTAACCCTAACCCTAACCCTAACCCTAACCCTAACCCTAACCCTAACCCTAACCCTAACCCTAACCCTAACCCTAACCCTAACCCTAACCCTAACCCTAACCCTAACCCTAACCCTAACCCTAACCCTAACCCTAACCCTAACCCTAACCCTAACCCTAACCCTAACCCTAACCCTAACCCTAACCCTAACCCTAACCCTAACCCTAACCCTAACCCTAACCCTAACCCTAACCCTAACCCTAACCCTAACCCTAACCCTAACCCTAACCCTAACCCTAACCCTAACCCTAACCCTAACCCTAACCCTAACCCTAACCCTAACCCTAACCCTAACCCTAACCCTAACCCTAACCCTAACCCTAACCCTAACCCTAACCCTAACCCTAACCCTAACCCTAACCCTAACCCTAACCCTAACCCTAACCCTAACCCTAACCCTAACCCTAACCCTAACCCTAACCCTAACCCTAACCCTAACCCTAACCCTAACCCTAACCCTAACCCTAACCCTAACCCTAACCCTAACCCTAACCCTAACCCTAACCCTAACCCTAACCCTAACCCTAACCCTAACCCTAACCCTAACCCTAACCCTAACCCTAACCCTAACCCTAACCCTAACCCTAACCCTAACCCTAACCCTAACCCTAACCCTAACCCTAACCCTAACCCTAACCCTAACCCTAACCCTAACCCTAACCCTAACCCTAACCCTAACCCTAACCCTAACCCTAACCCTAACCCTAACCCTAACCCTAACCCTAACCCTAACCCTAACCCTAACCCTAACCCTAACCCTAACCCTAACCCTAACCCTAACCCTAACCCTAACCCTAACCCTAACCCTAACCCTAACCCTAACCCTAACCCTAACCCTAACCCTAACCCTAACCCTAACCCTAACCCTAACCCTAACCCTAACCCTAACCCTAACCCTAACCCTAACCCTAACCCTAACCCTAACCCTAACCCTAACCCTAACCCTAACCCTAACCCTAACCCTAACCCTAACCCTAACCCTAACCCTAACCCTAACCCTAACCCTAACCCTAACCCTAACCCTAACCCTAACCCTAACCCTAACCCTAACCCTAACCCTAACCCTAACCCTAACCCTAACCCTAACCCTAACCCTAACCCTAACCCTAACCCTAACCCTAACCCTAACCCTAACCCTAACCCTAACCCTAACCCTAACCCTAACCCTAACCCTAACCCTAACCCTAACCCTAACCCTAACCCTAACCCTAACCCTAACCCTAACCCTAACCCTAACCCTAACCCTAACCCTAACCCTAACCCTAACCCTAACCCTAACCCTAACCCTAACCCTAACCCTAACCCTAACCCTAACCCTAACCCTAACCCTAACCCTAACCCTAACCCTAACCCTAACCCTAACCCTAACCCTAACCCTAACCCTAACCCTAACCCTAACCCTAACCCTAACCCTAACCCTAACCCTAACCCTAACCCTAACCCTAACCCTAACCCTAACCCTAACCCTAACCCTAACCCTAACCCTAACCCTAACCCTAACCCTAACCCTAACCCTAACCCTAACCCTAACCCTAACCCTAACCCTAACCCTAACCCTAACCCTAACCCTAACCCTAACCCTAACCCTAACCCTAACCCTAACCCTAACCCTAACCCTAACCCTAACCCTAACCCTAACCCTAACCCTAACCCTAACCCTAACCCTAACCCTAACCCTAACCCTAACCCTAACCCTAACCCTAACCCTAACCCTAACCCTAACCCTAACCCTAACCCTAACCCTAACCCTAACCCTAACCCTAACCCTAACCCTAACCCTAACCCTAACCCTAACCCTAACCCTAACCCTAACCCTAACCCTAACCCTAACCCTAACCCTAACCCTAACCCTAACCCTAACCCTAACCCTAACCCTAACCCTAACCCTAACCCTAACCCTAACCCTAACCCTAACCCTAACCCTAACCCTAACCCTAACCCTAACCCTAACCCTAACCCTAACCCTAACCCTAACCCTAACCCTAACCCTAACCCTAACCCTAACCCAACCCTAACCCTAACCCTAACCCTAACCCTAACCCTAACCCTAACCCTAACCCTAACCCTAACCCTAACCCTAACCCTAACCCTAACCCTAACCCTAACCCTAACCCTAACCCTAACCCTAACCCTAACCCTAACCCTAACCCTAACCCTAACCCTAACCCTAACCCTAACCCTAACCCTAACCCTAACCCTAACCCTAACCCTAACCCTAACCCTAACCCTAAACCCTAACCCTAACCCTAACCCTAACCCTAACCCTAACCCTAACCCTAACCCTAACCCTAACCCTAACCCTAACCCTAACCCTAACCCTAACCCTAACCCTAACCCTAACCCTAACCCTAACCCTAACCCTAACCCTAACCCTAACCCTAACCCTAACCCTAACCCTAACCCTAACCCTAACCCTAACCCTAACCCTAACCCTAACCCTAACCCTAACCCTAACCCTAACCCTAACCCTAACCCTAACCCTAACCCTAACCCTAACCCTAACCCTAACCCTAACCCTAACCCTAACCCTAACCCTAACCCTAACCCTAACCCTAACCCTAACCCTAACCCTAACCCTAACCCTAACCCTAACCCTAACCCTAACCCTAACCCTAACCCTAACCCTAACCCTAACCCTAACCCTAACCCTAACCCTAACCCTAACCCTAACCCTAACCCTAACCCTAACCCTAACCCTAACCCTAACCCTAACCCTAACCCTAACCCTAACCCTAACCCTAACCCTAACCCTAACCCTAACCCTAACCCTAACCCTAACCCTAACCCTAACCCTAACCCTAACCCTAACCCTAACCCTAACCCTAACCCTAACCCTAACCCTAACCCTAACCCTAACCCTAACCCTAACCCTAACCCTAACCCTAACCCTAACCCTAACCCTAACCCTAACCCTAACCCTAACCCTAACCCTAACCCTAACCCTAACCCTAACCCTAACCCTAACCCTAACCCTAACCCTAACCCTAACCCTAACCCTAACCCTAACCCTAACCCTAACCCTAACCCTAACCCTAACCCTAACCCTAACCCTAACCCTAACCCTAACCCTAACCCTAACCCTAACCCTAACCCTAACCCTAACCCTAACCCTAACCCTAACCCTAACCCTAACCCTAACCCTAACCCTAACCCTAACCCTAACCCTAACCCTAACCCTAACCCTAACCCTAACCCTAACCCTAACCCTAACCCTAACCCTAACCCTAACCCTAACCCTAACCCTAACCCTAACCCTAACCCTAACCCTAACCCTAACCCTAACCCTAACCCTAACCCTAACCCTAACCCTAACCCTAACCCTAACCCTAACCCTAACCCTAACCCTAACCCTAACCCTAACCCTAACCCTAACCCTAACCCTAACCCTAACCCTAACCCTAACCCTAACCCTAACCCTAACCCTAACCCTAACCCTAACCCTAACCCTAACCCTAACCCTAACCCTAACCCTAACCCTAACCCTAACCCTAACCCTAACCCTAACCCTAACCCTAACCCTAACCCTAACCCTAACCCTAACCCTAACCCTAACCCTAACCCTAACCCTAACCCTAACCCTAACCCTAACCCTAACCCTAACCCTAACCCTAACCCTAACCCTAACCCTAACCCTAACCCTAACCCTAACCCTAACCCTAACCCTAACCCTAACCCTAACCCTAACCCTAACCCTAACCCTAACCCTAACCCTAACCCTAACCCTAACCCTAACCCTAACCCTAACCCTAACCCTAACCCTAACCCTAACCCTAACCCTAACCCTAACCCTAACCCTAACCCTAACCCTAACCCTAACCCTAACCCTAACCCTAACCCTAACCCTAACCCTAACCCTAACCCTAACCCTAACCCTAACCCTAACCCTAACCCTAACCCTAACCCTAACCCTAACCCTAACCCTAACCCTAACCCTAACCCTAACCCTAACCCTAACCCTAACCCTAACCCTAACCCTAACCCTAACCCTAACCCTAACCCTAACCCTAACCCTAACCCTAACCCTAACCCTAACCCTAACCCTAACCCTAACCCTAACCCTAACCCTAACCCTAACCCTAACCCTAACCCTAACCCTAACCCTAACCCTAACCCTAACCCTAACCCTAACCCTAACCCTAACCCTAACCCTAACCCTAACCCTAACCCTAACCCTAACCCTAACCCTAACCCTAACCCTAACCCTAACCCTAACCCTAACCCTAACCCTAACCCTAACCCTAACCCTAACCCTAACCCTAACCCTAACCCTAACCCTAACCCTAACCCTAACCCTAACCCTAACCCTAACCCTAACCCTAACCCTAACCCTAACCCTAACCCTAACCCTAACCCTAACCCTAACCCTAACCCTAACCCTAACCCTAACCCTAACCCTAACCCTAACCCTAACCCTAACCCTAACCCTAACCCTAACCCTAACCCTAACCCTAACCCTAACCCTAACCCTAACCCTAACCCTAACCCTAACCCTAACCCTAACCCTAACCCTAACCCTAACCCTAACCCTAACCCTAACCCTAACCCTAACCCTAACCCTAACCCTAACCCTAACCCTAACCCTAACCCTAACCCTAACCCTAACCCTAACCCTAACCCTAACCCTAACCCTAACCCTAACCCTAACCCTAACCCTAACCCTAACCCTAACCCTAACCCTAACCCTAACCCTAACCCTAACCCTAACCCTAACCCTAACCCTAACCCTAACCCTAACCCTAACCCTAACCCTAACCCTAACCCTAACCCTAACCCTAACCCTAACCCTAACCCTAACCCTAACCCTAACCCTAACCCTAACCCTAACCCTAACCCTAACCCTAACCCTAACCCTAACCCTAACCCTAACCCTAACCCTAACCCTAACCCTAACCCTAACCCTAACCCTAACCCTAACCCTAACCCTAACCCTAACCCTAACCCTAACCCTAACCCTAACCCTAACCCTAACCCTAACCCTAACCCTAACCCTAACCCTAACCCTAACCCTAACCCTAACCCTAACCCTAACCCTAACCCTAACCCTAACCCTAACCCTAACCCTAACCCTAACCCTAACCCTAACCCTAACCCTAACCCTAACCCTAACCCTAACCCTAACCCTAACCCTAACCCTAACCCTAACCCTAACCCTAACCCTAACCCTAACCCTAACCCTAACCCTAACCCTAACCCTAACCCTAACCCTAACCCTAACCCTAACCCTAACCCTAACCCTAACCCTAACCCTAACCCTAACCCTAACCCTAACCCTAACCCTAACCCTAACCCTAACCCTAACCCTAACCCTAACCCTAACCCTAACCCTAACCCTAACCCTAACCCTAACCCTAACCCTAACCCTAACCCTAACCCTAACCCTAACCCTAACCCTAACCCTAACCCTAACCCTAACCCTAACCCTAACCCTAACCCTAACCCTAACCCTAACCCTAACCCTAACCCTAACCCTAACCCTAACCCTAACCCTAACCCTAACCCTAACCCTAACCCTAACCCTAACCCTAACCCTAACCCTAACCCTAACCCTAACCCTAACCCTAACCCTAACCCTAACCCTAACCCTAACCCTAACCCTAACCCTAACCCTAACCCTAACCCTAACCCTAACCCTAACCCTAACCCTAACCCTAACCCTAACCCTAACCCTAACCCTAACCCTAACCCTAACCCTAACCCTAACCCTAACCCTAACCCTAACCCTAACCCTAACCCTAACCCTAACCCTAACCCTAACCCTAACCCTAACCCTAACCCTAACCCTAACCCTAACCCTAACCCTAACCCTAACCCTAACCCTAACCCTAACCCTAACCCTAACCCTAACCCTAACCCTAACCCTAACCCTAACCCTAACCCTAACCCTAACCCTAACCCTAACCCTAACCCTAACCCTAACCCTAACCCTAACCCTAACCCTAACCCTAACCCTAACCCTAACCCTAACCCTAACCCTAACCCTAACCCTAACCCTAACCCTAACCCTAACCCTAACCCTAACCCTAACCCTAACCCTAACCCTAACCCTAACCCTAACCCTAACCCTAACCCTAACCCTAACCCTAACCCTAACCCTAACCCTAACCCTAACCCTAACCCTAACCCTAACCCTAACCCTAACCCTAACCCTAACCCTAACCTAACCCTAACCCTAACCCTAACCCTAACCCTAACCCTAACCCTAACCCTAACCCTAACCCTAACCCTAACCCTAACCCTAACCCTAACCCTAACCCTAACCCTAACCCTAACCCTAACCCTAACCCTAACCCTAACCCTAACCCTAACCCTAACCCTAACCCTAACCCTAACCCTAACCCTAACCCTAACCCTAACCCTAACCCTAACCCTAACCCTAACCCTAACCCTAACCCTAACCCTAACCCTAACCCTAACCCTAACCCTAACCCTAACCCTAACCCTAACCCTAACCCTAACCCTAACCCTAACCCTAACCCTAACCCTAACCCTAACCCTAACCCTAACCCTAACCCTAACCCTAACCCTAACCCTAACCCTAACCCTAACCCTAACCCTAACCCTAACCCTAACCCTAACCCTAACCCTAACCCTAACCCTAACCCTAACCCTAACCCTAACCCTAACCCTAACCCTAACCCTAACCCTAACCCTAACCCTAACCCTAACCCTAACCCTAACCCTAACCCTAACCCTAACCCTAACCCTAACCCTAACCCTAACCCTAACCCTAACCCTAACCCTAACCCTAACCCTAACCCTAACCCTAACCCTAACCCTAACCCTAACCCTAACCCTAACCCTAACCCTAACCCTAACCCTAACCCTAACCCTAACCCTAACCCTAACCCTAACCCTAACCCTAACCCTAACCCTAACCCTAACCCTAACCCTAACCCTAACCCTAACCCTAACCCTAACCCTAACCCTAACCCTAACCCTAACCCTAACCCTAACCCTAACCCTAACCCTAACCCTAACCCTAACCCTAACCCTAACCCTAACCCTAACCCTAACCCTAACCCTAACCCTAACCCTAACCCTAACCCTAACCCTAACCCTAACCCTAACCCTAACCCTAACCCTAACCCTAACCCTAACCCTAACCCTAACCCTAACCCTAACCCTAACCCTAACCCTAACCCTAACCCTAACCCTAACCCTAACCCTAACCCTAACCCTAACCCTAACCCTAACCCTAACCCTAACCCTAACCCTAACCCTAACCCTAACCCTAACCCTAACCCTAACCCTAACCCTAACCCTAACCCTAACCCTAACCCTAACCCTAACCCTAACCCTAACCCTAACCCTAACCCTAACCCTAACCCTAACCCTAACCCTAACCCTAACCCTAACCCTAACCCTAACCCTAACCCTAACCCTAACCCTAACCCTAACCCTAACCCTAACCCTAACCCTAACCCTAACCCTAACCCTAACCCTAACCCTAACCCTAACCCTAACCCTAACCCTAACCCTAACCCTAACCCTAACCCTAACCCTAACCCTAACCCTAACCCTAACCCTAACCCTAACCCTAACCCTAACCCTAACCCTAACCCTAACCCTAACCCTAACCCTAACCCTAACCCTAACCCTAACCCTAACCCTAACCCTAACCCTAACCCTAACCCTAACCCTAACCCTAACCCTAACCCTAACCCTAACCCTAACCCTAACCCTAACCCTAACCCTAACCCTAACCCTAACCCTAACCCTAACCCTAACCCTAACCCTAACCCTAACCCTAACCCTAACCCTAACCCTAACCCTAACCCTAACCCTAACCCTAACCCTAACCCTAACCCTAACCCTAACCCTAACCCTAACCCTAACCCTAACCCTAACCCTAACCCTAACCCTAACCCTAACCCTAACCCTAACCCTAACCCTAACCCTAACCCTAACCCTAACCCTAACCCTAACCCTAACCCTAACCCTAACCCTAACCCTAACCCTAACCCTAACCCTAACCCTAACCCTAACCCTAACCCTAACCCTAACCCTAACCCTAACCCTAACCCTAACCCTAACCCTAACCCTAACCCTAACCCTAACCCTAACCCTAACCCTAACCCTAACCCTAACCCTAACCCTAACCCTAACCCTAACCCTAACCCTAACCCTAACCCTAACCCTAACCCTAACCCTAACCCTAACCCTAACCCTAACCCTAACCCTAACCCTAACCCTAACCCTAACCCTAACCCTAACCCTAACCCTAACCCTAACCCTAACCCTAACCCTAACCCTAACCCTAACCCTAACCCTAACCCTAACCCTAACCCTAACCCTAACCCTAACCCTAACCCTAACCCTAACCCTAACCCTAACCCTAACCCTAACCCTAACCCTAACCCTAACCCTAACCCTAACCCTAACCCTAACCCTAACCCTAACCCTAACCCTAACCCTAACCCTAACCCTAACCCTAACCCTAACCCTAACCCTAACCCTAACCCTAACCCTAACCCTAACCCTAACCCTAACCCTAACCCTAACCCTAACCCTAACCCTAACCCTAACCCTAACCCTAACCCTAACCCTAACCCTAACCCTAACCCTAACCCTAACCCTAACCCTAACCCTAACCCTAACCCTAACCCTAACCCTAACCCTAACCCTAACCCTAACCCTAACCCTAACCCTAACCCTAACCCTAACCCTAACCCTAACCCTAACCCTAACCCTAACCCTAACCCTAACCCTAACCCTAACCCTAACCCTAACCCTAACCCTAACCCTAACCCTAACCCTAACCCTAACCCTAACCCTAACCCTAACCCTAACCCTAACCCTAACCCTAACCCTAACCCTAACCCTAACCCTAACCCTAACCCTAACCCTAACCCTAACCCTAACCCTAACCCTAACCCTAACCCTAACCCTAACCCTAACCCTAACCCTAACCCTAACCCTAACCCTAACCCTAACCCTAACCCTAACCCTAACCCTAACCCTAACCCTAACCCTAACCCTAACCCTAACCCTAACCCTAACCCTAACCCTAACCCTAACCCTAACCCTAACCCTAACCCTAACCCTAACCCTAACCCTAACCCTAACCCTAACCCTAACCCTAACCCTAACCCTAACCCTAACCCTAACCCTAACCCTAACCCTAACCCTAACCCTAACCCTAACCCTAACCCTAACCCTAACCCTAACCCTAACCCTAACCCTAACCCTAACCCTAACCCTAACCCTAACCCTAACCCTAACCCTAACCCTAACCCTAACCCTAACCCTAACCCTAACCCTAACCCTAACCCTAACCCTAACCCTAACCCTAACCCTAACCCTAACCCTAACCCTAACCCTAACCCTAACCCTAACCCTAACCCTAACCCTAACCCTAACCCTAACCCTAACCCTAACCCTAACCCTAACCCTAACCCTAACCCTAACCCTAACCCTAACCCTAACCCTAACCCTAACCCTAACCCTAACCCTAACCCTAACCCTAACCCTAACCCTAACCCTAACCCTAACCCTAACCCTAACCCTAACCCTAACCCTAACCCTAACCCTAACCCTAACCCTAACCCTAACCCTAACCCTAACCCTAACCCTAACCCTAACCCTAACCCTAACCCTAACCCTAACCCTAACCCTAACCCTAACCCTAACCCTAACCCTAACCCTAACCCTAACCCTAACCCTAACCCTAACCCTAACCCTAACCCTAACCCTAACCCTAACCCTAACCCTAACCCTAACCCTAACCCTAACCCTAACCCTAACCCTAACCCTAACCCTAACCCTAACCCTAACCCTAACCCTAACCCTAACCCTAACCCTAACCCTAACCCTAACCCTAACCCTAACCCTAACCCTAACCCTAACCCTAACCCTAACCCTAACCCTAACCCTAACCCTAACCCTAACCCTAACCCTAACCCTAACCCTAACCCTAACCCTAACCCTAACCCTAACCCTAACCCTAACCCTAACCCTAACCCTAACCCTAACCCTAACCCTAACCCTAACCCTAACCCTAACCCTAACCCTAACCCTAACCCTAACCCTAACCCTAACCCTAACCCTAACCCTAACCCTAACCCTAACCCTAACCCTAACCCTAACCCTAACCCTAACCCTAACCCTAACCCTAACCCTAACCCTAACCCTAACCCTAACCCTAACCCTAACCCTAACCCTAACCCTAACCCTAACCCTAACCCTAACCCTAACCCTAACCCTAACCCTAACCCTAACCCTAACCCTAACCCTAACCCTAACCCTAACCCTAACCCTAACCCTAACCCTAACCCTAACCCTAACCCTAACCCTAACCCTAACCCTAACCCTAACCCTAACCCTAACCCTAACCCTAACCCTAACCCTAACCCTAACCCTAACCCTAACCCTAACCCTAACCCTAACCCTAACCCTAACCCTAACCCTAACCCTAACCCTAACCCTAACCCTAACCCTAACCCTAACCCTAACCCTAACCCTAACCCTAACCCTAACCCTAACCCTAACCCTAACCCTAACCCTAACCCTAACCCTAACCCTAACCCTAACCCTAACCCTAACCCTAACCCTAACCCTAACCCTAACCCTAACCCTAACCCTAACCCTAACCCTAACCCTAACCCTAACCCTAACCCTAACCCTAACCCTAACCCTAACCCTAACCCTAACCCTAACCCTAACCCTAACCCTAACCCTAACCCTAACCCTAACCCTAACCCTAACCCTAACCCTAACCCTAACCCTAACCCTAACCCTAACCCTAACCCTAACCCTAACCCTAACCCTAACCCTAACCCTAACCCTAACCCTAACCCTAACCCTAACCCTAACCCTAACCCTAACCCTAACCCTAACCCTAACCCTAACCCTAACCCTAACCCTAACCCTAACCCTAACCCTAACCCTAACCCTAACCCTAACCCTAACCCTAACCCTAACCCTAACCCTAACCCTAACCCTAACCCTAACCCTAACCCTAACCCTAACCCTAACCCTAACCCTAACCCTAACCCTAACCCTAACCCTAACCCTAACCCTAACCCTAACCCTAACCCTAACCCTAACCCTAACCCTAACCCTAACCCTAACCCTAACCCTAACCCTAACCCTAACCCTAACCCTAACCCTAACCCTAACCCTAACCCTAACCCTAACCCTAACCCTAACCCTAACCCTAACCCTAACCCTAACCCTAACCCTAACCCTAACCCTAACCCTAACCCTAACCCTAACCCTAACCCTAACCCTAACCCTAACCCTAACCCTAACCCTAACCCTAACCCTAACCCTAACCCTAACCCTAACCCTAACCCTAACCCTAACCCTAACCCTAACCCTAACCCTAACCCTAACCCTAACCCTAACCCTAACCCTAACCCTAACCCTAACCCTAACCCTAACCCTAACCCTAACCCTAACCCTAACCCTAACCCTAACCCTAACCCTAACCCTAACCCTAACCCTAACCCTAACCCTAACCCTAACCCTAACCCTAACCCTAACCCTAACCCTAACCCTAACCCTAACCCTAACCCTAACCCTAACCCTAACCCTAACCCTAACCCTAACCCTAACCCTAACCCTAACCCTAACCCTAACCCTAACCCTAACCCTAACCCTAACCCTAACCCTAACCCTAACCCTAACCCTAACCCTAACCCTAACCCTAACCCTAACCCTAACCCTAACCCTAACCCTAACCCTAACCCTAACCCTAACCCTAACCCTAACCCTAACCCTAACCCTAACCCTAACCCTAACCCTAACCCTAACCCTAACCCTAACCCTAACCCTAACCCTAACCCTAACCCTAACCCTAACCCTAACCCTAACCCTAACCCTAACCCTAACCCTAACCCTAACCCTAACCCTAACCCTAACCCTAACCCTAACCCTAACCCTAACCCTAACCCTAACCCTAACCCTAACCCTAACCCTAACCCTAACCCTAACCCTAACCCTAACCCTAACCCTAACCCTAACCCTAACCCTAACCCTAACCCCTAACCCTAACCCTAACCCTAACCCTAACCCTAACCCTAACCCTAACCCTAACCCTAACCCTAACCCTAACCCTAACCCTAACCCTAACCCTAACCCTAACCCTAACCCTAACCCTAACCCTAACCCTAACCCTAACCCTAACCCTAACCCTAACCCTAACCCTAACCCTAACCCTAACCCTAACCCTAACCCTAACCCTAACCCTAACCCTAACCCTAACCCTAACCCTAACCCTAACCCTAACCCTAACCCTAACCCTAACCCTAACCCTAACCCTAACCCTAACCCTAACCCTAACCCTAACCCTAACCCTAACCCTAACCCTAACCCTAACCCTAACCCTAACCCTAACCCTAACCCTAACCCTAACCCTAACCCTAACCCTAACCCTAACCCTAACCCTAACCCTAACCCTAACCCTAACCCTAACCCTAACCCTAACCCTAACCCTAACCCTAACCCTAACCCTAACCCTAACCCTAACCCTAACCCTAACCCTAACCCTAACCCTAACCCTAACCCTAACCCTAACCCTAACCCTAACCCTAACCCTAACCCTAACCCTAACCCTAACCCTAACCCTAACCCTAACCCTAACCCTAACCCTAACCCTAACCCTAACCCTAACCCTAACCCTAACCCTAACCCTAACCCTAACCCTAACCCTAACCCTAACCCTAACCCTAACCCTAACCCTAACCCTAACCCTAACCCTAACCCTAACCCTAACCCTAACCCTAACCCTAACCCTAACCCTAACCCTAACCCTAACCCTAACCCTAACCCTAACCCTAACCCTAACCCTAACCCTAACCCTAACCCTAACCCTAACCCTAACCCTAACCCTAACCCTAACCCTAACCCTAACCCTAACCCTAACCCTAACCCTAACCCTAACCCTAACCCTAACCCTAACCCTAACCCTAACCCTAACCCTAACCCTAACCCTAACCCTAACCCTAACCCTAACCCTAACCCTAACCCTAACCCTAACCCTAACCCTAACCCTAACCCTAACCCTAACCCTAACCCTAACCCTAACCCTAACCCTAACCCTAACCCTAACCCTAACCCTAACCCTAACCCTAACCCTAACCCTAACCCTAACCCTAACCCTAACCCTAACCCTAACCCTAACCCTAACCCTAACCCTAACCCTAACCCTAACCCTAACCCTAACCCTAACCCTAACCCTAACCCTAACCCTAACCCTAACCCTAACCCTAACCCTAACCCTAACCCTAACCCTAACCCTAACCCTAACCCTAACCCTAACCCTAACCCTAACCCTAACCCTAACCCTAACCCTAACCCTAACCCTAACCCTAACCCTAACCCTAACCCTAACCCTAACCCTAACCCTAACCCTAACCCTAACCCTAACCCTAACCCTAACCCTAACCCTAACCCTAACCCTAACCCTAACCCTAACCCTAACCCTAACCCTAACCCTAACCCTAACCCTAACCCTAACCCTAACCCTAACCCTAACCCTAACCCTAACCCTAACCCTAACCCTAACCCTAACCCTAACCCTAACCCTAACCCTAACCCTAACCCTAACCCTAACCCTAACCCTAACCCTAACCCTAACCCTAACCCTAACCCTAACCCTAACCCTAACCCTAACCCTAACCCTAACCCTAACCCTAACCCTAACCCTAACCCTAACCCTAACCCTAACCCTAACCCTAACCCTAACCCTAACCCTAACCCTAACCCTAACCCTAACCCTAACCCTAACCCTAACCCTAACCCTAACCCTAACCCTAACCCTAACCCTAACCCTAACCCTAACCCTAACCCTAACCCTAACCCTAACCCTAACCCTAACCCTAACCCTAACCCTAACCCTAACCCTAACCCTAACCCTAACCCTAACCCTAACCCTAACCCTAACCCTAACCCTAACCCTAACCCTAACCCTAACCCTAACCCTAACCCTAACCCTAACCCTAACCCTAACCCTAACCCTAACCCTAACCCTAACCCTAACCCTAACCCTAACCCTAACCCTAACCCTAACCCTAACCCTAACCCTAACCCTAACCCTAACCCTAACCCTAACCCTAACCCTAACCCTAACCCTAACCCTAACCCTAACCCTAACCCTAACCCTAACCCTAACCCTAACCCTAACCCTAACCCTAACCCTAACCCTAACCCTAACCCTAACCCTAACCCTAACCCTAACCCTAACCCTAACCCTAACCCTAACCCTAACCCTAACCCTAACCCTAACCCTAACCCTAACCCTAACCCTAACCCTAACCCTAACCCTAACCCTAACCCTAACCCTAACCCTAACCCTAACCCTAACCCTAACCCTAACCCTAACCCTAACCCTAACCCTAACCCTAACCCTAACCCTAACCCTAACCCTAACCCTAACCCTAACCCTAACCCTAACCCTAACCCTAACCCTAACCCTAACCCTAACCCTAACCCTAACCCTAACCCTAACCCTAACCCTAACCCTAACCCTAACCCTAACCCTAACCCTAACCCTAACCCTAACCCTAACCCTAACCCTAACCCTAACCCTAACCCTAACCCTAACCCTAACCCTAACCCTAACCCTAACCCTAACCCTAACCCTAACCCTAACCCTAACCCTAACCCTAACCCTAACCCTAACCCTAACCCTAACCCTAACCCTAACCCTAACCCTAACCCTAACCCTAACCCTAACCCTAACCCTAACCCTAACCCTAACCCTAACCCTAACCCTAACCCTAACCCTAACCCTAACCCTAACCCTAACCCTAACCCTAACCCTAACCCTAACCCTAACCCTAACCCTAACCCTAACCCTAACCCTAACCCTAACCCTAACCCTAACCCTAACCCTAACCCTAACCCTAACCCTAACCCTAACCCTAACCCTAACCCTAACCCTAACCCTAACCCTAACCCTAACCCTAACCCTAACCCTAACCCTAACCCTAACCCTAACCCTAACCCTAACCCTAACCCTAACCCTAACCCTAACCCTAACCCTAACCCTAACCCTAACCCTAACCCTAACCCTAACCCTAACCCTAACCCTAACCCTAACCCTAACCCTAACCCTAACCCTAACCCTAACCCTAACCCTAACCCTAACCCTAACCCTAACCCTAACCCTAACCCTAACCCTAACCCTAACCCTAACCCTAACCCTAACCCTAACCCTAACCCTAACCCTAACCCTAACCCTAACCCTAACCCTAACCCTAACCCTAACCCTAACCCTAACCCTAACCCTAACCCTAACCCTAACCCTAACCCTAACCCTAACCCTAACCCTAACCCTAACCCTAACCCTAACCCTAACCCTAACCCTAACCCTAACCCTAACCCTAACCCTAACCCTAACCCTAACCCTAACCCTAACCCTAACCCTAACCCTAACCCTAACCCTAACCCTAACCCTAACCCTAACCCTAACCCTAACCCTAACCCTAACCCTAACCCTAACCCTAACCCTAACCCTAACCCTAACCCTAACCCTAACCCTAACCCTAACCCTAACCCTAACCCTAACCCTAACCCTAACCCTAACCCTAACCCTAACCCTAACCCTAACCCTAACCCTAACCCTAACCCTAACCCTAACCCTAACCCTAACCCTAACCCTAACCCTAACCCTAACCCTAACCCTAACCCTAACCCTAACCCTAACCCTAACCCTAACCCTAACCCTAACCCTAACCCTAACCCTAACCCTAACCCTAACCCTAACCCTAACCCTAACCCTAACCCTAACCCTAACCCTAACCCTAACCCTAACCCTAACCCTAACCCTAACCCTAACCCTAACCCTAACCCTAACCCTAACCCTAACCCTAACCCTAACCCTAACCCTAACCCTAACCCTAACCCTAACCCTAACCCTAACCCTAACCCTAACCCTAACCCTAACCCTAACCCTAACCCTAACCCTAACCCTAACCCTAACCCTAACCCTAACCCTAACCCTAACCCTAACCCTAACCCTAACCCTAACCCTAACCCTAACCCTAACCCTAACCCTAACCCTAACCCTAACCCTAACCCTAACCCTAACCCTAACCCTAACCCTAACCCTAACCCTAACCCTAACCCTAACCCTAACCCTAACCCTAACCCTAACCCTAACCCTAACCCTAACCCTAACCCTAACCCTAACCCTAACCCTAACCCTAACCCTAACCCTAACCCTAACCCTAACCCTAACCCTAACCCTAACCCTAACCCTAACCCTAACCCTAACCCTAACCCTAACCCTAACCCTAACCCTAACCCTAACCCTAACCCTAACCCTAACCCTAACCCTAACCCTAACCCTAACCCTAACCCTAACCCTAACCCTAACCCTAACCCTAACCCTAACCCTAACCCTAACCCTAACCCTAACCCTAACCCTAACCCTAACCCTAACCCTAACCCTAACCCTAACCCTAACCCTAACCCTAACCCTAACCCTAACCCTAACCCTAACCCTAACCCTAACCCTAACCCTAACCCTAACCCTAACCCTAACCCTAACCCTAACCCTAACCCTAACCCTAACCCTAACCCTAACCCTAACCCTAACCCTAACCCTAACCCTAACCCTAACCCTAACCCTAACCCTAACCCTAACCCTAACCCTAACCCTAACCCTAACCCTAACCCTAACCCTAACCCTAACCCTAACCCTAACCCTAACCCTAACCCTAACCCTAACCCTAACCCTAACCCTAACCCTAACCCTAACCCTAACCCTAACCCTAACCCTAACCCTAACCCTAACCCTAACCCTAACCCTAACCCTAACCCTAACCCTAACCCTAACCCTAACCCTAACCCTAACCCTAACCCTAACCCTAACCCTAACCCTAACCCTAACCCTAACCCTAACCCTAACCCTAACCCTAACCCTAACCCTAACCCTAACCCTAACCCTAACCCTAACCCTAACCCTAACCCTAACCCTAACCCTAACCCTAACCCTAACCCTAACCCTAACCCTAACCCTAACCCTAACCCTAACCCTAACCCTAACCCTAACCCTAACCCTAACCCTAACCCTAACCCTAACCCTAACCCTAACCCTAACCCTAACCCTAACCCTAACCCTAACCCTAACCCTAACCCTAACCCTAACCCTAACCCTAACCCTAACCCTAACCCTAACCCTAACCCTAACCCTAACCCTAACCCTAACCCTAACCCTAACCCTAACCCTAACCCTAACCCTAACCCTAACCCTAACCCTAACCCTAACCCTAACCCTAACCCTAACCCTAACCCTAACCCTAACCCTAACCCTAACCCTAACCCTAACCCTAACCCTAACCCTAACCCTAACCCTAACCCTAACCCTAACCCTAACCCTAACCCTAACCCTAACCCTAACCCTAACCCTAACCCTAACCCTAACCCTAACCCTAACCCTAACCCTAACCCTAACCCTAACCCTAACCCTAACCCTAACCCTAACCCTAACCCTAACCCTAACCCTAACCCTAACCCTAACCCTAACCCTAACCCTAACCCTAACCCTAACCCTAACCCTAACCCTAACCCTAACCCTAACCCTAACCCTAACCCTAACCCTAACCCTAACCCTAACCCTAACCCTAACCCTAACCCTAACCCTAACCCTAACCCTAACCCTAACCCTAACCCTAACCCTAACCCTAACCCTAACCCTAACCCTAACCCTAACCCTAACCCTAACCCTAACCCTAACCCTAACCCTAACCCTAACCCTAACCCTAACCCTAACCCTAACCCTAACCCTAACCCTAACCCTAACCCTAACCCTAACCCTAACCCTAACCCTAACCCTAACCCTAACCCTAACCCTAACCCTAACCCTAACCCTAACCCTAACCCTAACCCTAACCCTAACCCTAACCCTAACCCTAACCCTAACCCTAACCCTAACCCTAACCCTAACCCTAACCCTAACCCTAACCCTAACCCTAACCCTAACCCTAACCCTAACCCTAACCCTAACCCTAACCCTAACCCTAACCCAACCCTAACCCTAACCCTAACCCTAACCCTAACCCTAACCCTAACCCTAACCCTAACCCTAACCCTAACCCTAACCCTAACCCTAACCCTAACCCTAACCCTAACCCTAACCCTAACCCTAACCCTAACCCTAACCCTAACCCTAACCCTAACCCTAACCCTAACCCTAACCCTAACCCTAACCCTAACCCTAACCCTAACCCTAACCCTAACCCTAACCCTAACCCTAACCCTAACCCTAACCCTAACCCTAACCCTAACCCTAACCCTAACCCTAACCCTAACCCTAACCCTAACCCTAACCCTAACCCTAACCCTAACCCTAACCCTAACCCTAACCCTAACCCTAACCCTAACCCTAACCCTAACCCTAACCCTAACCCTAACCCTAACCCTAACCCTAACCCTAACCCTAACCCTAACCCTAACCCTAACCCTAACCCTAACCCTAACCCTAACCCTAACCCTAACCCTAACCCTAACCCTAACCCTAACCCTAACCCTAACCCTAACCCTAACCCTAACCCTAACCCTAACCCTAACCCTAACCCTAACCCTAACCCTAACCCTAACCCTAACCCTAACCCTAACCCTAACCCTAACCCTAACCCTAACCCTAACCCTAACCCTAACCCTAACCCTAACCCTAACCCTAACCCTAACCCTAACCCTAACCCTAACCCTAACCCTAACCCTAACCCTAACCCTAACCCTAACCCTAACCCTAACCCTAACCCTAACCCTAACCCTAACCCTAACCCTAACCCTAACCCTAACCCTAACCCTAACCCTAACCCTAACCCTAACCCTAACCCTAACCCTAACCCTAACCCTAACCCTAACCCTAACCCTAACCCTAACCCTAACCCTAACCCTAACCCTAACCCTAACCCTAACCCTAACCCTAACCCTAACCCTAACCCTAACCCTAACCCTAACCCTAACCCTAACCCTAACCCTAACCCTAACCCTAACCCTAACCCTAACCCTAACCCTAACCCTAACCCTAACCCTAACCCTAACCCTAACCCTAACCCTAACCCTAACCCTAACCCTAACCCTAACCCTAACCCTAACCCTAACCCTAACCCTAACCCTAACCCTAACCCTAACCCTAACCCTAACCCTAACCCTAACCCTAACCCTAACCCTAACCCTAACCCTAACCCTAACCCTAACCCTAACCCTAACCCTAACCCTAACCCTAACCCTAACCCTAACCCTAACCCTAACCCTAACCCTAACCCTAACCCTAACCCTAACCCTAACCCTAACCCTAACCCTAACCCTAACCCTAACCCTAACCCTAACCCTAACCCTAACCCTAACCCTAACCCTAACCCTAACCCTAACCCTAACCCTAACCCTAACCCTAACCCTAACCCTAACCCTAACCCTAACCCTAACCCTAACCCTAACCCTAACCCTAACCCTAACCCTAACCCTAACCCTAACCCTAACCCTAACCCTAACCCTAACCCTAACCCTAACCCTAACCCTAACCCTAACCCTAACCCTAACCCTAACCCTAACCCTAACCCTAACCCTAACCCTAACCCTAACCCTAACCCTAACCCTAACCCTAACCCTAACCCTAACCCTAACCCTAACCCTAACCCTAACCCTAACCCTAACCCTAACCCTAACCCTAACCCTAACCCTAACCCTAACCCTAACCCTAACCCTAACCCTAACCCTAACCCTAACCCTAACCCTAACCCTAACCCTAACCCTAACCCTAACCCTAACCCTAACCCTAACCCTAACCCTAACCCTAACCCTAACCCTAACCCTAACCCTAACCCTAACCCTAACCCTAACCCTAACCCTAACCCTAACCCTAACCCTAACCCTAACCCTAACCCTAACCCTAACCCTAACCCTAACCCTAACCCTAACCCTAACCCTAACCCTAACCCTAACCCTAACCCTAACCCTAACCCTAACCCTAACCCTAACCCTAACCCTAACCCTAACCCTAACCCTAACCCTAACCCTAACCCTAACCCTAACCCTAACCCTAACCCTAACCCTAACCCTAACCCTAACCCTAACCCTAACCCTAACCCTAACCCTAACCCTAACCCTAACCCTAACCCTAACCCTAACCCTAACCCTAACCCTAACCCTAACCCTAACCCTAACCCTAACCCTAACCCTAACCCTAACCCTAACCCTAACCCTAACCCTAACCCTAACCCTAACCCTAACCCTAACCCTAACCCTAACCCTAACCCTAACCCTAACCCTAACCCTAACCCTAACCCTAACCCTAACCCTAACCCTAACCCTAACCCTAACCCTAACCCTAACCCTAACCCTAACCCTAACCCTAACCCTAACCCTAACCCTAACCCTAACCCTAACCCTAACCCTAACCCTAACCCTAACCCTAACCCTAACCCTAACCCTAACCCTAACCCTAACCCTAACCCTAACCCTAACCCTAACCCTAACCCTAACCCTAACCCTAACCCTAACCCTAACCCTAACCCTAACCCTAACCCTAACCCTAACCCTAACCCTAACCCTAACCCTAACCCTAACCCTAACCCTAACCCTAACCCTAACCCTAACCCTAACCCTAACCCTAACCCTAACCCTAACCCTAACCCTAACCCTAACCCTAACCCTAACCCTAACCCTAACCCTAACCCTAACCCTAACCCTAACCCTAACCCTAACCCTAACCCTAACCCTAACCCTAACCCTAACCCTAACCCTAACCCTAACCCTAACCCTAACCCTAACCCTAACCCTAACCCTAACCCTAACCCTAACCCTAACCCTAACCCTAACCCTAACCCTAACCCTAACCCTAACCCTAACCCTAACCCTAACCCTAACCCTAACCCTAACCCTAACCCTAACCCTAACCCTAACCCTAACCCTAACCCTAACCCTAACCCTAACCCTAACCCTAACCCTAACCCTAACCCTAACCCTAACCCTAACCCTAACCCTAACCCTAACCCTAACCCTAACCCTAACCCTAACCCTAACCCTAACCCTAACCCTAACCCTAACCCTAACCCTAACCCTAACCCTAACCCTAACCCTAACCCTAACCCTAACCCTAACCCTAACCCTAACCCTAACCCTAACCCTAACCCTAACCCTAACCCTAACCCTAACCCTAACCCTAACCCTAACCCTAACCCTAACCCTAACCCTAACCCTAACCCTAACCCTAACCCTAACCCTAACCCTAACCCTAACCCTAACCCTAACCCTAACCCTAACCCTAACCCTAACCCTAACCCTAACCCTAACCCTAACCCTAACCCTAACCCTAACCCTAACCCTAACCCTAACCCTAACCCTAACCCTAACCCTAACCCTAACCCTAACCCTAACCCTAACCCTAACCCTAACCCTAACCCTAACCCTAACCCTAACCCTAACCCTAACCCTAACCCTAACCCTAACCCTAACCCTAACCCTAACCCTAACCCTAACCCTAACCCTAACCCTAACCCTAACCCTAACCCTAACCCTAACCCTAACCCTAACCCTAACCCTAACCCTAACCCTAACCCTAACCCTAACCCTAACCCTAACCCTAACCCTAACCCTAACCCTAACCCTAACCCTAACCCTAACCCTAACCCTAACCCTAACCCTAACCCTAACCCTAACCCTAACCCTAACCCTAACCCTAACCCTAACCCTAACCCTAACCCTAACCCTAACCCTAACCCTAACCCTAACCCTAACCCTAACCCTAACCCTAACCCTAACCCTAACCCTAACCCTAACCCTAACCCTAACCCTAACCCTAACCCTAACCCTAACCCTAACCCTAACCCTAACCCTAACCCTAACCCTAACCCTAACCCTAACCCTAACCCTAACCCTAACCCTAACCCTAACCCTAACCCTAACCCTAACCCTAACCCTAACCCTAACCCTAACCCTAACCCTAACCCTAACCCTAACCCTAACCCTAACCCTAACCCTAACCCTAACCCTAACCCTAACCCTAACCCTAACCCTAACCCTAACCCTAACCCTAACCCTAACCCTAACCCTAACCCTAACCCTAACCCTAACCCTAACCCTAACCCTAACCCTAACCCTAACCCTAACCCTAACCCTAACCCTAACCCTAACCCTAACCCTAACCCTAACCCTAACCCTAACCCTAACCCTAACCCTAACCCTAACCCTAACCCTAACCCTAACCCTAACCCTAACCCTAACCCTAACCCTAACCCTAACCCTAACCCTAACCCTAACCCTAACCCTAACCCTAACCCTAACCCTAACCCTAACCCTAACCCTAACCCTAACCCTAACCCTAACCCTAACCCTAACCCTAACCCTAACCCTAACCCTAACCCTAACCCTAACCCTAACCCTAACCCTAACCCTAACCCTAACCCTAACCCTAACCCTAACCCTAACCCTAACCCTAACCCTAACCCTAACCCTAACCCTAACCCTAACCCTAACCCTAACCCTAACCCTAACCCTAACCCTAACCCTAACCCTAACCCTAACCCTAACCCTAACCCTAACCCTAACCCTAACCCTAACCCTAACCCTAACCCTAACCCTAACCCTAACCCTAACCCTAACCCTAACCCTAACCCTAACCCTAACCCTAACCCTAACCCTAACCCTAACCCTAACCCTAACCCTAACCCTAACCCTAACCCTAACCCTAACCCTAACCCTAACCCTAACCCTAACCCTAACCCTAACCCTAACCCTAACCCTAACCCTAACCCTAACCCTAACCCTAACCCTAACCCTAACCCTAACCCTAACCCTAACCCTAACCCTAACCCTAACCCTAACCCTAACCCTAACCCTAACCCTAACCCTAACCCTAACCCTAACCCTAACCCTAACCCTAACCCTAACCCTAACCCTAACCCTAACCCTAACCCTAACCCTAACCCTAACCCTAACCCTAACCCTAACCCTAACCCTAACCCTAACCCTAACCCTAACCCTAACCCTAACCCTAACCCTAACCCTAACCCTAACCCTAACCCTAACCCTAACCCTAACCCTAACCCTAACCCTAACCCTAACCCTAACCCTAACCCTAACCCTAACCCTAACCCTAACCCTAACCCTAACCCTAACCCTAACCCTAACCCTAACCCTAACCCTAACCCTAACCCTAACCCTAACCCTAACCCTAACCCTAACCCTAACCCTAACCCTAACCCTAACCCTAACCCTAACCCTAACCCTAACCCTAACCCTAACCCTAACCCTAACCCTAACCCTAACCCTAACCCTAACCCTAACCCTAACCCTAACCCTAACCCTAACCCTAACCCTAACCCTAACCCTAACCCTAACCCTAACCCTAACCCTAACCCTAACCCTAACCCTAACCCTAACCCTAACCCTAACCCTAACCCTAACCCTAACCCTAACCCTAACCCTAACCCTAACCCTAACCCTAACCCTAACCCTAACCCTAACCCTAACCCTAACCCTAACCCTAACCCTAACCCTAACCCTAACCCTAACCCTAACCCTAACCCTAACCCTAACCCTAACCCTAACCCTAACCCTAACCCTAACCCTAACCCTAACCCTAACCCTAACCCTAACCCTAACCCTAACCCTAACCCTAACCCTAACCCTAACCCTAACCCTAACCCTAACCCTAACCCTAACCCTAACCCTAACCCTAACCCTAACCCTAACCCTAACCCTAACCCTAACCCTAACCCTAACCCTAACCCTAACCCTAACCCTAACCCTAACCCTAACCCTAACCCTAACCCTAACCCTAACCCTAACCCTAACCCTAACCCTAACCCTAACCCTAACCCTAACCCTAACCCTAACCCTAACCCTAACCCTAACCCTAACCCTAACCCTAACCCTAACCCTAACCCTAACCCTAACCCTAACCCTAACCCTAACCCTAACCCTAACCCTAACCCTAACCCTAACCCTAACCCTAACCCTAACCCTAACCCTAACCCTAACCCTAACCCTAACCCTAACCCTAACCCTAACCCTAACCCTAACCCTAACCCTAACCCTAACCCTAACCCTAACCCTAACCCTAACCCTAACCCTAACCCTAACCCTAACCCTAACCCTAACCCTAACCCTAACCCTAACCCTAACCCTAACCCTAACCCTAACCCTAACCCTAACCCTAACCCTAACCCTAACCCTAACCCTAACCCTAACCCTAACCCTAACCCTAACCCTAACCCTAACCCTAACCCTAACCCTAACCCTAACCCTAACCCTAACCCTAACCCTAACCCTAACCCTAACCCTAACCCTAACCCTAACCCTAACCCTAACCCTAACCCTAACCCTAACCCTAACCCTAACCCTAACCCTAACCCTAACCCTAACCCTAACCCTAACCCTAACCCTAACCCTAACCCTAACCCTAACCCTAACCCTAACCCTAACCCTAACCCTAACCCTAACCCTAACCCTAACCCTAACCCTAACCCTAACCCTAACCCTAACCCTAACCCTAACCCTAACCCTAACCCTAACCCTAACCCTAACCCTAACCCTAACCCTAACCCTAACCCTAACCCTAACCCTAACCCTAACCCTAACCCTAACCCTAACCCTAACCCTAACCCTAACCCTAACCCTAACCCTAACCCTAACCCTAACCCTAACCCTAACCCTAACCCTAACCCTAACCCTAACCCTAACCCTAACCCTAACCCTAACCCTAACCCTAACCCTAACCCTAACCCTAACCCTAACCCTAACCCTAACCCTAACCCTAACCCTAACCCTAACCCTAACCCTAACCCTAACCCTAACCCTAACCCTAACCCTAACCCTAACCCTAACCCTAACCCTAACCCTAACCCTAACCCTAACCCTAACCCTAACCCTAACCCTAACCCTAACCCTAACCCTAACCCTAACCCTAACCCTAACCCTAACCCTAACCCTAACCCTAACCCTAACCCTAACC